>NC_052057.2:101661649-101674149 GCF_903992535.2 Arvicola amphibius
TTAAGTGATAGTTTAGAAGCATCTAATGATACTTATCTAGTTGCTTCACATGTAGCATCTCAGTTTTTTTTGTGATGCTAAAGTGATGCTCTCCTTCCCCCACCATGCACTTGCATGAGCATGAGCACACACCCCCCACACACAACACACACAACACACACACCACACAACACACACATGCACCCACACGCACCCACACAACACACACCCCACACAGTTACTAACAACTTCAAGTCTCACAAATTTTATTAAAATCATTAGCAAAAGGTTAAAAATGCATATTGAAACAAATTTAGAAAATTTTAAAAAGAAAACAAGAGAAGGGTCTTGCCTTAGCCTATATTAGAATATTGGAAATGCAATTTTTGTAAGGCAAGAATAGTTCACAAACAGATATTCTAAAAAGGGTTAAGAAGTAAATAGAACAAACGTTAACATACACAAAGAACAGCAATTAAGTATATTTAGTTAATAAATTATACATGAAATATAAAGCAAAATGGAAAGAAATATAAGATTAAGAGTTGAGAAAACAAAACATTTAGAAAATCGGTATAAGTTAAATTCTTAATTTTGCCATATAAAAATAAATTCTTGTTGGACAGTGGTGGCACACTTCTTTAATCCCAGCACTCAGAAGGTAGAGGCAGGTGAATCTCTGAATTTGAGGCCAGCCTGGCCTTTAGAGTGAGTTCCAGCATTGTCAGAATTACACAAAGAAACCCTGTCTCAAACAAACAAGCAAACAAACTTTTATCGACTAATAGCATAAGAATAATATCAAATTATTAAAAATGTACCAAGTATGTGAATATGTGAGAATTCAAGATTCATTAAACTGAATACTATAGTCTATAATTTTTTGCATTAAATAATCTATTAAAACAAAAATTGAATGAACATGGAATACCAAGAACATTTGCAACAACAGCGATAGACAAAGTGCTTGTGTTCCCAATAAATCAGTAACATCTCCTAGTCAGCAAGGGTACAGAATGCTTTACTGAACACCCATCCATTCTAGAGAGGCTATTTTAACTTTTTCTCCTTTTTATTTATTTTTTAATTGTAACCTTCTACTGTGAGAAGTGCCCTCTCCACATGCACTGGGTAAGAGAGGGACAACATCTAAGTAGCTGGAAAGATAGGCATTTCATATCATTATAAATCCTGGCAGGGACTACAAATCAAACAATGGAGTATGGCAGGCCTAGGAAGAAGGGAGTCCTATTCCAGGAAAAGGACAGCAGAAGGGGGAGGATGCAGATACCTGTGTTGTACGGCATTCTCTAATTGAATTTAAGAAGAGCAAAGAGATGTATCTGAAAACAGATGATCGCTATATGGGTAAACATTAACAGTGGCTGAAGAGGCCCAGTTTAAAATCCGTGCAGCCATGAAAGACTGCAAGCTAACAACACTGAAGCTCGGCCTCACCATTACAATAACCAGGAAAAGCCACAGACTATAC
Source organism: Arvicola amphibius (assembly GCF_903992535.2). NCBI lineage: Eukaryota > Metazoa > Chordata > Mammalia > Rodentia > Cricetidae > Arvicola > Arvicola amphibius. The sequence continues at coordinate 101,663,121 of NC_052057.2, forward strand.
CCTGTGAGGGGCCAATCAGCATTGAGACAAAAAAAAAGTACTAGATGCCCCAGAACACTAAGAATGGCTTGATTAACTTGTGAATAGCTTGCAGCAAAGCCAGTACTAATCACTGTTTGAAAAGACTTCTGTTGCCTCACTCCTGCCCAATCAGGAGTTCAGCTCTCATCTGACTCCAGATTCTCCTACCCACCCCCATCTGTTACTCCTTAAAAACCCTGCCACAGCTGAGGACCGGGGTTCAGTTCCTAGCACTACATGGTAGCTCACAATCATTTGTAACTTCAGTTCTGGGGGAACTGATGCTCTTTTCTGACTCTGAACCCCTCAGGCACTTCATGAGTGTGGTATACTTACTTATATGAAAGCAAAAAAAATTATACAAGTAAAACAAATCTGAAAACCAAAACAAAACCATGTGTTTTTTTTTTTTTTGTTGTTGTTGTTGTTCAGAATTCACCATAGTTTCCAGGAAGGAAAGAAAGAGACTATGTCTTCATTTAGCATTATTCAGAACTTTGAATTAGGTCAGTTGTGTAGGGGAAATTTTGTGGCTATCCTTAAATCTTAGAATTTATTTTTCCCTTTGTGAAATCAAATTAATAGTTTCTACTTTACTGTAATGAGTCTTTCTGTCCCACCAGCCAGCTCCCAAATAATGACATGAAGACTTCTTATTAATTATAAAAGCTTGACCTATGACTTAGACTTGTTCCTAACTAGCTCTTATAGCTTAAATTAACCCATATTTTCTACTTTCTACAACGTTGCTTTTACCACTCATCCATTTTGTGTATTTGACTTATTCCCCACCTCCATGGCCTCTTTCCACCTAATTCACCTCCTCCTTCCTCTCTCTCTGCCTGGAAATGTCACCTATACCTCCTGCCTAGCTATTGGCCATTCAGCTTTTTATTGCACCAATCACAGCTCTACACCTTCACACAGTGTGCAAATTTCCCAGACACCTTACAAAGTTTGTAAGGATCAAATAACATCACTCATACAAAGCATCAGTGCATCATACGTTGAAGCAAGTGGTCCTGTAATGTATAATGATGGCAGTGATGCTGGTGAGGTTAGCAGTGTTACACTAGGGGCTGTGTAAGACCCAGCTAGAGTGGTCCAGCACCTATTTTGTACCTGGTGTTAGGTACTAATTGCTGCAACTAGAGTGTGAATAGTATCAATATTAATATCAATATTAAAAAAGATATTAATATCTTCTCCACTAGGATTTTCATGGAGGTGATATTACCAACACCAGAAATTTTTTTTTTGAAGAATAATTTAGGAATTAGGCAGTTAACAAGAAACAGAGCCCAGGGTTGGGAGTAGACTGACGGGAATACTGACTGCAGTTTTGAGTTTTAATCACAAGGCAGATGACTTCACAGCTTTCCTACCTTTCAAGGATTGAAAGATGAGTCAGAAGGAAGGTGATGTTGGAAGGAGGAAGAGTGGCAATTAGAGATGTCTTTTGCTGATACACAGTAAGTGCTTGGTGACCATCTACATTACCTTTCCCATTAGTAGCCACTAACACACTTCCGCATGCCACCATCATCAATCCTTTCTCAATTCTCATCATATTTGTACTTCAGCACCAGTGGTGGGAGGAGGATGTGTGCAGATTATTTGTGCCCACTTGACTTCTGTGTTTACAAAACCAAATGGGGTTGGTTTAGAGAATGTGTTTTCTTTTATCCTGACCAGTGTCATATATCTTTTTGATTTTCAAGGTGCCTAGCTTCAACAAGCCCTTCCAATGTTTGTTAATTGCTTTGAAAAAAAAAAAAAAGATACACACAACTGGCACATGGCACTTTTTTTTCTCAAATATATTAAAGAAGATTCTGTAGCAACCATGGGTCAGACTTATTATCACTGCAAAGGTCGAGGATGGAATTTGAGTCAGGGAACTTCAGACTTCAATTTTCGCCACTGTCCAGAAAGAATAATGTTGTCCACTAAGTAATTCAGGACCACATTATGTTAAACACATAGAAGTGGTAATGAAGTGGAAGACAATATAAAACCAGAGGACAAAGTCCCTTTCCTGGATACAAGGGATAGTAGACCAATATCCCACGGGGAGGGGAGGGGCACAGCAGGCAGTTTTGCAGTACGTTATTAAAGCTGGGTGTAATTTTCCCATTGTCTGACAACTTTGAAACTTTTACTTCACAGATGGCAGGATTATTTGTTATTAAGAAATTCTGGAATGAAAATATTACTTCAAGACTGATTTTGGTTCCTGGTTTGGTTAAACAGTATTTGAAGAAATATACATATTTATATGTGTCAGTAGATGATTTATTAAATAATTAATTTTTTTATTGAAAATATATTCATCTCTCATATAATACTTACTGACCATAGTTTTCCCTCCTTCCTACCTCCCTTCCACCCAGATCTACTCCCTCTTCCTATCTCTTCAGAAAAGGACAGGCCTCCAAGAGATAACAACCAAATATAACAAAACAAGATACAATAAGACAAGGGAAAAGTTCTCATATCAAGGCTTGACAAGGCAACCCAACAGGACGAAAAGAGTCTTGAGAGTGGGCAAAAGAGTTAGAGATGCACTCACTCTCATTGTTAGGAGTCCCACAAGACCACCAAGCTAATAGTTATAACATAAACGCAGCAGACCTGGTACAGACCCATGTGGGCCCCACGATTGCCTCTTTGGTCTCTGTGAAGCTATGTAAGTCCTGCTTAGTTGATCCAGTGGGCCATGTTCTCCTGGTGTGCTCCATCCCCTCTGATTCCTACTGGGTTCCCTTAGCTCCAAGGGGAAGGACTCGATAGAAAGCATCAATTTAGACTCTCTCTTCGCATAATGTCTGGTTGTGGGTCTTTGCACCTGCTCCCATTTGCTGCCAGAGGAAGTTTCTCTAAAAATGATTGGACAAGGCACTGATCTATGAGTATAGCAAAACATCATTAGGAATCATTTCTTTTTCTTTTTTCTTATTTTCTGGGGCCAATTGGGTATATTCTATGTTAGGTCTCTGGGCTATCCCGTCTCCAGTTCCTGGCCATCCGAGCAGTGTCAGGCACAGACTTCCTCTCATGGAGTGGTCCTCAAATTAAACCAGACATTTGTTGGCACCTTTTGGTGCCACTGTTGCCCAAACACTTCTTGCAGTCAGAACAGATTGTCGGTCATGGATTTTATGGCTGGATTGGTGTCTAGGGTTCTCTTTACATAGCCTCCAGAGTGTTCGGAGCATGGCATGAAGGTCCTTGTGCCCACTTATCTCCAGAGAAACTGGGAATGTTAAGCACACAGGGTTGTCTTTCCAGTGGAAAAGATGAAAAACCTGTTTTTCCATCCAGAAAGTTGAGAATTGGAAGTGATTAATCATCTGGTGATCTGTGTTATCCATTTGGCCAGGCCATATCAAGCAAGCTCTTAATACCAAGACCGAAGGTGGTTAGCAATCTAAATGACCCTGATAGCCGGAGGCTGCCCCAAACACCCACAACCAGAACCAGAGGTGGCTAATAGCCCAAATTACCTCCATGCTATCTGGATGACTGACAGCAGGGCAGACCTTTAGGCCCTTAAGCTACAGGTAGCCTATCTCCAGAATCCATCTCCTTGGAGGGAATGACATGTACCCTGAGTAGAGTAACAATGTAATTATGCTTCTCCGTGCACCAGGGTTTGTATTATATCAGGAAACTTTTTCTTTTCAAATTGTATTGCACTTAAATACGTTGGGAACAAATTGCCTGTCATTAGTCTTAACAAAGTCTGATACAGGTTGACAAAGTAAATCTGCACCAGGTTTTCATTCTTATCTCTCCGTGGAGTTTGCTTCCCTGAATTCCACCACAGGGACTCCACAGCAGAGAACCTTTCTAGACCAAAAAGCTTAGAACACAGAGGTGAAGGCTCCATGCAGGCATCAGCTTGATCTCTCCACACTAAATGAGCCCTGTGAATGTTGTCCTCAGCAATGGGGTCCCACTGCTAGTTTTCAGAGAGCAACTAGCCCGGGATTAGGAATCTCCGTGGAACCCCTTGACCAACAGCTCAACCAAGTCCCATCATCGGAAGGCTTGCTTGGCTACTAAAAATGGCCAGTTCAGACTCTGTATGCTCTATTACTATGAGTTCTTACTAGGGGTCACCCTCATAGATTCTAGGAAGTTTTTACTGCAATAGTTTTCTGCACTGCCCCAAATGCTCCCCAATTACAGACATCTCTCACTGCACTCTCTCCCTCCACCTCTTCCCCACCATCTTATCCCTCTAACTCCTGCTCCCATCCCCACCAGTCCACCAGCAAAATCTATTCTATTTCCCTCCCCAGGGAGACCCAGGTGACCCCTAGAGCCCTCCTCTTTAACTAACCTCTCTGGGTCTGTGGATTATAGTTTGATAATCATTTATTTAGCATCTAATATCCACTTGCCAGTGAAAATTATTACTTATAAGTGAAGATTACTGTATTTGTCTTTCTGTGTCTGGGTTTCCTCACTCGGGTTTATTTATTTATTTTTTTTAGTTGCATCTATTTGCCTACAAATTTCAACATGTCATATTTTTAACAGCAGAGTAATACTTCATTGTATAAATGTACCACATTTTTTTTAAAAAATCTATTCTTTGGTTGAGGTACATTTAGGTTGATTCCAGGTCCTGGCTATTACAAATAAAGTTGTTATGATAAAACTGAGCAAAGGTCTTTGTGGAAGGATGGAGCATCCTTTGGGTTTATGCCCAAAAGTGGGATAGCTGGGTCTTAAGGTTAGATCAATTCCCAATTTTCTGAGGAAACGCTATATTGATTGGAATAGTTGCTGTACAAGTTTTGCATTCCTACCAGCAATGGAGCAGTGTTCCCCGTGCTCTACATCTCCATCAGCACAAGCTGTCACTGTGCCATAATCTTAGCCATTCCAATAGATAAATGATGTGATTTTGATGGAATCACAAAACAGTTTTGATTTGCATTTCCCTCGATGGTCAAGGATGTTCAACATTTCTTTAAGTGTTTCTCAGTCATTTGAGATTTCTCTATGGAGAATTCTCTGTTTAGATGTGTACTCCATTTTTCTTCTGGATTTTTTTTGTTGATATCTAGTTTATTGAGTTCTTTATATATTTTGGATATTAGACTTCTGTCAGATGTGGAGTGGGTAAAACATTTTCCCACTCTGTAGGCTGCTGCTTTGTTTGACTGGTGGTGTCCTTTGCTTTACAGAAGATTCTCAGTTTCATGAGGTTCCATTTATTCATTGTTGATCTTGGTGCCTGTGCTGTCAGTGTTCTCTTCAGAAAGCTGAATTGTATGCCAGTGCACTCAAGGCTGTTCCTCACTTTTTATTCACACAGGGTCAGTGTGTTCGATGTTATGTTGAAGTCTTTGGTCCACTTGGATTTGAGTTTTGTGCAAAGTAATAATTATGGATATATTATCATTCTTCTTCATGCAGACATCCCATTAGACCAGCACAATTTTTGAAGATGCTTTCTTTTTTTCCAGTGTATATTTCTGGTTTCATAATAAAAAAAATCAAAGTGCTCATAGGTGTGTGGATTTATGTCTGGATCTTTGATTTGATTTCATTTATAAATCTGTCTATTTTCATACCAATACCATGTTTTTTTTATAATTACCGTAGCTCTGTAGTACAACTTGAAACCAGGGATAGTGATACATCCATTTGTTCATTTATTGTTCAGGATTGTTTTCGGTATCCTGGGTTTTGTGTTTTTCCATATGAAGTTGAGAAATGTCCTTTCAAAGTCTGTAAAGAATCACAATGGAAGTTTGAAGGGGACTGCATCGAATCTGCAGATTGCTTTTGGTAGGATGGCCATTTTGACTATGTTAATCCTATGGGTCTATGAGCATGGGAGAACTTTCCATCTTCTGAAATCTTGATATCTTTTTCAATCTCTTTCTTCAAAGACTTGAAGTTTTCATTATACAATTCTTCCACTTGCTTTGTTACAGTTACCTCAAGATATTTTATATTATTTGAAGCGATTATAAAGGGTGTTGTTTCCCTGATTTCTTTCTCAATCTGTTTTAGAGAATTAAAACTTATCAAATGAAACTACCGTTATAGACAATAGTTTGCCACAAGACTTGGTGAAAAATGTAGACATATTCTCTTAAAATGGGAACTACTGAAATGTGTACCAGATAATTAAACTGTCGGATGTGCAAGTTACATTTCCTACTGAAATCTGATTACTTTCTGTCACTGCAGCCTGGAACTGTTTTTAAGAGATGGCTTATGTCACATGCTAATTTCCTCTATTGCATTAAAAATGAACACTCAGCTAAATGTTGGCTATTTATGTTTTAAGCACCTGCTGGAATGGCCACCATGGTTGACACAAACTCTTTTTCTCAATTCTATCATTTGACACAATTCTGTACACTGGGACAAGTATGTTTTACACATTTAGAGTATGATTCAGCTAGTTTTAATATAAATGTCTTTTAAGAATCTTATAAATTATATTTATGTTCATGAGCAATGTGTATGTGTGTGGGTTAAGCTTGTCTGTATGTGCATCACATGCATGCAGTTCCCTCAGAGGCCAGAAGAGGGCATCAAATATCCCAGAGGTGGAGTTACAGGGAGTTTAGACACATGTGATGTGGATGCTGAAAACTGAATTTGGGTTCTTTTGGAGAGCAGCAACTGCTCTTAAATGTTAAATCATCTCTCCAGTTCTTAATATGTGTTTCATTTATTCTAAGATTATCTCTTCTCTCTCTCTCTCTCTCTCTCTCTCTCTCTCTCTCTATATATATATATATATATATATATATATATATATATACTCAGTTTAATTGCACAACAGATATTATTGGGCATTTAAAAAAACCTAATATGCTTCTGCTCATTGCTTGTTGCCTGAAATTGACCCCTCTAACATTAGAAATGAGGATAGCATATTTTTAAACCGAATCTCTATACATTTTTGTTTCAGATCTTATGTTGAAACTTGTGATATACTAACTGTGATTAAGCTTTGTTGTAATGGCATTTTATTTCACTTGAATTGCTAGGAGAACATTAATGTAATTAATTCTTTGTACTTCTCAAATTCTTGTTCACAGTAAGAAGCACTGAGAATGGCAAATTGAAAGTCTGGTCACAGAGGCAGTTTAGTGATCAAACTCAAAGGGTCTTTTAGCAGTCTGGCGATGTCAGGACCAGCATGACAAGTCCTCCGTGAACAGGGGGTTGTATTTTCAGGAAGGCCCATGTGAATCTGTTCAGAATATGCAATGACAAGGCAGGAGTGTCTCCTTTTCAGATTCTTTAGTGTAATCTTTGTGAAGTCAGTTGGGCAATCAAGGTCCTATATAATCAGATGGAATGAAAGTGCTTAGTTAAAGGCTGCTTTGTTTTATCATTTGCTTTTAAAGGGAAAACTTCATCCATCCCAAATTTATAGAGTACCACAAATTAAGAGGTGGAAGAGAAATTTTTCTCTTATTATAAAAGAATATGTTTCATTGAGGTAGTCAGACCTATTATAATCTTCTTTGGATATGACCATATATCCAAATATAAAGGTATGTGAGAGTGTGTGTGTGTGTACTTCTGTTTAAATTTTTCCTTCTGAATTTTGAAGAAAATATTCAGGCTCAGCCATACTTGCATACTTTAGCTCCTCTTTGTATGATGAATTTATTATTTTTGTCTCCAAGGAGACAAATATATACAATCACATCATAACGTTTGAGAACGGAAATATTAAATATTAATATACCTAATGAAAAAAGATTAATAAATAATATGCAATGCATGTTACGGACTTGCAAATGCTCTACTGTAGGACTCTGGAATGATTTACTGTTTATTTATTCAGTTTTAGCATTATTTAGTCTCTCTTGGCCTGATTTTGTATGACATTCTTGCATGTTATGCCAAAAGCTTTTGGCTTTAAAATGTAAAGAACCTCTTAAGATCATTACTGTGTTTCCCAAATCCGTCCAGGGGGTGCAGTCACAAACCAGGACTGAGGACATTGAGAGGAATTTATTCCAAGAAGGGGGAGGTGAAGAAAAGGATAGAACAGGGATAGGGGGAGGGGGAGGGAAAGGGAGTGGGAAGGGACTGGGCAAGGGTGCAGGATGACCCACATCTAGTCTTTATATCCCAATCCAGCGCCTGAAATGCTAACTTCATGATGTGATTTTTTTAAAAAAAATAATTTTTGCTTGAGTTCTGGGTAATCTTTGTGCTCAGGATCTCTTGCCTCTCTTCACAGATTATTCAAGAGCCCCCAGAAGATCCATTGCTTCATATTTTAGCCCTTCACAGGCTTAGTTCCTTTGAAACAGAACCGTGGTATCTCTTTTTCTGCTTTATCCAACTGTGTAAATGTTTGTTAGTTTTTGATTACCTAGGAAGCTTGTATCCAAAGTCAAGAATTCTCTAGATGCCCCATGCTGTTTCCTTTACTTTCAAGGGGAGAGAATATTGCTTGCAGGCTGCCCATAACCTCTTTCTTTGTATGTGAACCTATATTCTGGTTGCTCATCTCCATTTAAGCATCCCTGATCTGTCTCATTCATCTGCTGTTCCCCCACAGTTTTGGGCATCTACACTGTTTAGTTTTCTCGTTTTTGCATTTCTTGGAACTGTTTGGAACTGGAGATGCTTATTTCTTTGTTTGTTTGTTTGAGAAGAAATTTCTGAATAACACTGTTTGGAAAACCAATTACTTGAAGTGAAAATTTATTGGTTGAATGAGTGAATGAGTAAGCAGTGACATGGAGTTTAGATTTAGATGGAGGAGGGTGACCTTTGGCTGACGAGGGTGATGATTTTATGAGTCATTTTCCTTCCTGTTGGACTAATACCATTTCTTTCAAGAAGCAAGAACAACTATCATTTGCTTTCCCATAAAATTGTATCCTTTCAGATGACACAAATCTTCTCTCTTGTCAATCAAAAAAGTGGCACCTGAATGCAGGAGATTGACAGAATTGCTCAAGTGCACATGAGTCTGAGACACTCATTAAAAATACAAGTGAATCATGATCTGCACAAACTCAATGTGTGTCAGTCATTTCCTTTGCACTAAAGAAGGCTGCAGGAAAAAATATTTATTATGCTTATAAATTATTCATAATTGAATTTGCTTAAATCCTCAGCGCTGATATTTTCAAGACTTGACTCAGTATACAAAGGTATCAATATTGTGTCAACCTTTCAATTATTTATCTGTTAAATAAGTTCAGTGTACTTGAGCTGGATGCATGACCTTGAAATTTCAGTGACCAGCAAAGAACAAGGTACCAGAGAATGAAAAATAATGTAAAGAAGACAACATTAAGAGAAGGAAGGTGGTCTTTGGAGAGAGCCAGCTTGGTAGAGGGCTCACTATGGAAGTCTGAGGACTTAAGTGTGGTTCCCAGCACTTCTGCAAAACAGGCCAGCACAAACGGTAATCCAAACTGTGGAGGACGAGTGGAGACAGGGAGTCAGCTAGGACTTGCTGTCCAGGCTGGCTGAATTAGCAAGCTCCAGGCTCAGTGAGAGATCCTATCTCAAAACGAAGATGAACAGTTATTGGAGAAGACATCCAATGGCAACCTCTTGCTTCTACTTGCATATGTGTAAGAATACACACACACACACACACACACACACACAACATACAGACACAAAAGGGAGAGAGAAAGAGAGAGAGAACAAAGGAAATTATCAGAAGTTTCATCAAGATTTTAAAAGTTAAAATAATATGCATGTTATTATCACTATTACTAATTACTCATGAGAAGTTAGGTTTCTGCTGAATTTAGAGATTAGTAGAAGGTAGCAAAGGACAACTATACTGTAAATCATCCTTTCTCCTAGCTCTCACTAGATCTTCTGGAGATGTACAAGATGCTAATTGTTTAACAAGGGAGCAAAGTTCAGATTTAATGAGTACGGTCCATAATCACCTTCAAAAGTGCATGGCAAGTTCTTGTCACACTCATTCTTGTGTGGCCTCCTCAATAGCTTCACAATAGCAGTTTGTTTCCTCCCTAGGACCTCCCTTCAGCCTATAGGTGTTATAAATACTATTTATTTACCTCTTTGGCCACTCTTCCATATTCCATTCCTTATATTTTTTAGTGCATACATTTGTGATTTATCTAGATGCACATATAATTCCTACTTCCACAAATTAGATTTTTCTTGCCAATAAGAATTTGAGATTTACCATAAAACAACTTTTATGAAAGAAACCAATGGTCGCATCTTGAGAAAGGTCATTTTCATCTTCCAGTCCTTCAGCGCCTTCACCCTCCAGCCCTCTCAACTCTAAGGCCTTGTTTTCTTATCTGACAAGATGATTCTCCCCAGTCTGTCATGTCTCTACATCTTCTGTGCACACAGTACTCGTCTTTGACACCTCAGACCTACTAAATTTTACACACAAACATCTTTTTGTCTTCGAACTGAAAACTTGAATATTTATCTACCTTTGTGGTGTCTCATTGAGGTCTCTACCTTTGTGGTCTCTCCATTGAGTTTTCATTAGCCTTCTGAAACTCGGTAAGTCCACAAATAGTTCAGGCAAAAATTTAGAAATCAGCTTTATAGTTTCCTTTCATCGTATTTCACCCTAATTCACCAATAAGTCCCATCAACTCCAAAATATATCTTGAGTTTAAGTCTCATCTCATTGCCTCTAGAATAAGACTTTATGATGTGTCACCCAGACTAAGATATGATAGACTAATCTTTCTCTACCACTGCATGATCAGCAGTCTATTGTACGGACAACAAGTAGAGTAAAATATTACTTTTCAAGTTTTGTGCTGGAGATAGATCAGTGATAGAGTGCTTGCTCCACATATACAAGGCCCCAACTTTGCTACACACACACACACACACACACACACAGAGAGAGAGAGAGAAAGAGAGAGAGAGAGAGAGAGAGAGAGAGAGAGAGAGAGAGAGAGAGAGAGAGAGAAACTTTGTCTACAGTGACCTGGTCCTACCAACTGCTCTAACATCACTCATTCCACCCTGAAATGGT